>NC_053024.1:407606797-407620136 GCF_003073215.2 Triticum urartu
TCAAGATCTTGCTTCCTTTGAAGATAATCATAGGAAAGCTTTTCATGAGTTGTTGAGAGAGTTTCATGACGACTTTCAAGTTCCTGATACTTAACGTGAAGATTTTTTATGTCTTCAATTAAGGATTCAGATCGAGTCATTTCAGCACCTAACAGATCATCGCTTCTGTCTAACAGTTTTTGAATATGTTCCATAGCTTTCTGTTGTTCAGTTGCAATTTTAGCAAGTGTTTTGTAGCTAGTTTTTGAACCACAATCAGAGTCATCGTCACTAGATGTTTGATAGTGAGTAGTGCGTGTGTTTACCTTGGCACCGCGTGCCATGAAGCAGTAGGTAGAAGCGGAGTAGTCCTTGTCATTTGCATCGGTGTCGGTGATGAAGTCATTGTCTTCAGTGTTGAAGATGGACTTGGCAACGTATGTTGTAGCCAAACTTGCGACGCCTGAGTCGGATTCCTCCTCAGACTCCACCTCCGCCTCCTCAGAAGCAGACTCCTCCTCTGAATCAATTTCCTTGCCAACAAACGCACGTGCCTTGCCAGATGAGCTCTTCTTGTGTGATGAAGACTTTGAGGAAGACTTGGAAGAAGACTTTGAGTATTTCTTCTTCTTCTTCTTCTTGTCGTCAGAGTCATATTCCTTGCTCTTCTTCTTCTTTTTGTTCTCATTGTCCCACTGTGGACACTCAGAGATGAAGTGGCCAAGTTTCTTGCACTTGTGACATGTTTTCTTCTTGTAGTCATGAGCAGGAGCTTCTTCATTCCTTGAACTTGATCGGGAAGACTTTCTGAAGCCTTTCTTCTTGGTGAATTTTTGGAACTTCTTGACAAGCATAGCAAGTTCCCTTCCAATGTCTTCAGGGTCATCAGAACTGCTGTCAGATTCTTCTTCAGATGAGGAGATAGCTTTTTCCTTCAAGGCACGAGTTCGCCCATAGTTTGGACCGTAGATCTCTCTTTTCTCCGAAAGCTGAAACTCATGTGTGTTGAGCCTCTCAAGTATGTCAGACGGACCGAGTGTCTTGAAATCAGGACATTCTTGAATCATCAGGGCCAGGATGTCAAACGAACTATCAAGAGATCTCAGCAGCGTCTTGACGACTTCGTGTTTGGTAATCTCAGTCGCGCCGAGGTCTTGAAGCTCATTTGTGATGTCAGTGAGTCGGTCAAATGTGTGCTGGACATTCTCATTGTCATTTCGCTTGAAGCGGTTGAAGAGGTTGTGAAGGACACTGATTCTCTGATCTCTCTGGGTTGAGATGCCTTCATTGACCTTGGAGAGCCAGTCCCAGACCAGCTTGGATGTCTTCAAAGCACTCACACGGCCATACCGTCCTTTGGTCAGATGACCACAGATGATATTCTTGGCAGTAGAGTCCAGTTGAACGAATTTCTTAACATCAGCAGCAGTGACACCTTCTCCAGCCTTGGGAACGCCGTTCTCGATGACATACCATAGGTCGACGTCAATGGCTTCAAGATGCATACGCATCTTATTCTTCCAGTAGGGATATTCAGTTCGATCGAAGACGGGGCACACAGCGGAGACTTTAATTATCCCTGCAGTCGACATAGCTAAAACTGCAGGTGGTTAAACCGAATCACACAGAACAAGGGAGCACCGGGCTCTGATACCAATTGAAAGTGCGTTATATCGACTAGACGGGGGGTGAATAGGCGATTTTTATGAAAGTCTTCAGAACATGGGAGTTTTGAAGACAAACGATAAAATTAAACCTATTACCATGCAGCGGAAGGTAGGCTACACTAGGCAAACCATAGTGAAGTATTCAATGAAGTGAAAGCACAAAGACTAATAGCAGCTAGGTAGTAAGGATCAGGTAGGAAGATATTGTGAAGCCAAACAGAACACGCAGTCACTCATTGAAGACAAATGATAGAGCAAACATACAATGACTTCACAAGGAGTAACCGTAAGTAAAGAGAAGTGAAGATGAAACCAGTGACTCGTTGAAGACAATGATTTGTTGGACCAGTTCCAGTTGCTGTGACAACTGTACGTCTGGTTGGAGCGGCTAGGTATTTAAACCTTAGGACACACAGTCCCGGACACCCAGTCCTGAACACGCAGCTCAGGACACCCAGTCCTCACCGTATTCTCCTTGAGCTAAGGTCACATAGACCTCGCCCAATCACTCTGGTAAGTCTTCAAGGTAGACTCCCAAACCTTCACAGACTTCGTTCACCGGCAATCCACAATGTCTCTTGGATGCTCAGAACGCGACGCCTAACCGGCTGGAGGATGCACAGTCCTCAAGTGTAATAAGTCTTCAGATCACACAGACAAGAAGACTTAAGTGATTCCCAATTCTCTCTGGCTATGGTGGTTAGGGCTTTATCCTCGTAGGGAATTCTCTCACAAAGGCTTCGAGGTGGGTTGCTCTCAAACGACAAAAGTCGTACTTTCAATCTGAGCAGCCAACCATTTATGGTTGTAGGGGGGTGGGCTATTTATAGCTACTTGGCAACCCGACCTGATTTGTCCGAAATGACCCTGGGTCACTAAGGAACTGACACGTGTCCCAACGGTCAGATTTCAACCTCACACAACAACTTTACTTGGGCTACAAGCAAAGCTGACTTGTCCGACTCTGGACAAGATTCGCTCTCATAGTCTTCACTCGAAGACATAGGTTTTTGGTTTAGGCATCACTTCAGTCATTCTGACTGGTTCTCTTGGACCCCACTTAACAGTACGGTGGTTCCTATGACTCAACACAAAAGAAAAAGAACTACAAAAGATCTAAGTCTTCGAGCTCCATAGGCTTCATATCGTGTCTTCTCTTGTTATAGTCTTCAATGTGAATATCTTCATATACCACCTTTGACTTCAATATCTTCATAAAGTTTTAGGGGTCATCTCTGGTAGTAAAACCGAATCAATGAGGGACTTCTACCTGTGTTATCCTGCAATTCTCACAAACACATTAGTCCCTCAACTAGGTTTGTCGTCAATATTCCAAAACCAACTAGGGGTGGCACTAGATGCACTTACAATCTCCCCCTTTTTGGTGATTGATGACAAACTAGTTGAAGTTTTCAACGAGGAATATAATCTGTGACATTGTAAAGAATAAGGAATTGTCTTCATAAGTTGCAAGGGCTCCCCCTGAAGATGTGCATATGAGTTAATTTGCTTTTTGGAATGCAAATGCACATGGCAGGTTGTACTTGTGGAGATCCACTTCAGCTTATGATGACAATCCACTATGCATGTGAAAGTATATAAAGATAATGCCATGCATAATGGAAAATGGACGTCTGCAGAATGAGCTAAGTGCGGAATTTATCGTCGCACATGCGGAATTTATCTTCGCAAAACAAGGTGGCAAATAAGTAGCAGACGACCATCTAGTTTAAGTGTTACAACTCATAAGAACCAAATGTAGCAAAAATGAGAGTTGTAAGCACGAAGCAAAATATAAAGCACCCGCCCATATGGACCCGCTTGAAGACTATCAATCTCATATGCTTCTCCCCCTTTTGTCAGTAATGACCAAAAAGGTTTGAAGACATAGAGCCTCTACTCGTTCCCGTGAGGAGTAGGTGAAGTAGCAGGGTTGTTGGTGTTGTTTGGCAGTGCAGAAGAGCTTGGAGGTGCTGAAGGAGGTGGCGGTGAATTAGCAACGTCTTCTTCCTTAATAATTCTGGCAGTCACTGTGGCAGCAGAGGAAGAGAACTCAGAGTCTTCAAGGGATGGAGTTCCTAGCAGCACAGCCCTTCGAGGAGGTGTGGAGTCAAACTTGAATCTCTCAGTGAAGCCATCCTCTTGAAGATCAGCTTCAGAACACATCATCGAGAGCCCTTTCCATGTGCGGCGACAGGTTTCATGGGCAACGAAAGCATTCTTGGTGGCAAGATTTCGAGTGCGATTAACATCCACCAAGAGGCTTTTCATCTGACGCTTCAGCCAGTCATGATGCCTATCCTGTTTCTGATGTAGAGCCACAAGAAGCTCTCAGTCGTTGAGAACACGAGTGCACTTCTTGGGTCTTGGAGCAGTGGCATTGTCAGTGGCTTCAGTTGAAGCAGGATGTGGTGTACGTGTAGTGCCAGCCAAAGGATACACCCGAGAAACTGCTTCAACGCCTTCAACGTTCTGAGTAAAACTCTGATGTTCTGCATTCTGAAGACTTAGAGGTTGCTTGGCAGGCTCAGAATATATGGCTTCAGTAGACATGTCCACGTCAGGCAAGAGGATCCGATGGTTGCGGGCTGAGGGCTGATACGAGATGGCGGAGTGTAGCTTGATCAGCCGCATGACCCAAGGGGCGTAGAACTTCAAACCAAACAGATCAATGCCTGATGCAGCAAATTGGCGTATGAAGAAGTCCTGTGCATTGAAGCATTTGCCATGAAGTATATAGAAGACCAAAGTCTTCATTGCACCCTGAAGCTTGGCATTTGGAGAGTGCCCTTTGATAGGCAGAGAGTTCGCCTGATGATGTGATAGATGGTTCTGGGCAGGTACTCAAGGTCTTCAACGAAGAACTCTGTGGGATAAGCAGCATCTTGGGGCAATGGCTTCATCATGCTGAGCATTTGACTCATATCAGGTTCTGGCCGCTGAAAGATGCTCTCAATAGCTTCAGCATGCAGCTGACAGCCTTGCTCGAAGAGATCGCCAGGAGTGGGCAAGCCAGTGAGCTCAATGATGTCAAATGCATTGGCTTCGTGATGAACGTTGCCAGTCATCCACTCCAGGACCCAAGTCTTCGGATCTCTGCTATACCCTTTGATGTGAAGTGTGGCATAGAATTGTAGCAGCAGCTCTTCATTCCAATGCTCTTCATTAGTAACAAACTGCAGCAGACCCACTTGCTTGAAGCAATCCAATGCTTCTTCTAGATAGGGCAGACCAGCTATAGCTTCAACATCAAGGCGCTTGTGTGGGAAGATGCGACCTTGGTTGTAAAGAATGCAAGAGTAATAGCTTCACTGAGGAGAGCTCCAGAACCGATTAGATGATATCCTTTCCCTTGAGTAGGGGTTCCTGGAGCTATTGAAGAACGTGTTGTCTGCCCTGAAGCCATTGATGTTGAAGGAGCCAGGTGCTGATGCAGGACCTGGAAACCTTGGCAGTCTTGGGATTGGCTTCTGGACCTGAGGCCTGTGCTCAACATGATAGTTGAATTGGGGACCGACAGCAGACTCAGGAATAGAAGTGGCAGGATAAGTGGCTTCGCTGTCTTCTGAAGCTTTTGCTGGGGAGGGCTCCACATTAGCTTCAAGATTTTCATCCTCCACTTGACTAGCTGGAGGGTCAGTCACAGGCACGTTCTCCTGGAGAACTGCTTCTTGGTGGAACAAGGGAGTGGGATCTTGTGGTACTTCTTCTTCTACGGCTGATGCAGCCGGAATGTCTTCAGCGGAGACTTGAGGCCTTGGACCTTTGCGAAGCCTGCGGAACGCAGACGACGCCTATGGAGTTGGAGTGGGCTGGGCCTCATAGTCTTCTTCCTCTTGTGGGCGATCCGCCCATGAAGCATCCTGTGCAATTGGCGTCAGTGGAAGACCAATGCTGATGAGTTTGCTGTTTTCAAACTGAGGAAGGACTGCATCATCTTCTACATTGTCATGATGACCAATGTCTTCAGCAGCGATGGGATCAGCTACTGGAATGTCTTCAGCTTCAGGAGCCTCTGTGGAAGCAGGCTCATGAACTATCAGTTGACGTTTTGCGTCAGGATGAACCATAGAAATGGGTTCGACTATCAAGGGCTCTGTGGGAGCAGCCCGAGCTTTCTTTGTCTTTCTCTTTTTCTTGGTGGGGGCAGTAGTAGAGGCTTCAGAGTGTTTCCTCTTCCTGGCTTCAGCCTCAGCAGTTCTTGTCTTCTTGAGCTCTGAAGCTGTTGACTGGCTCTTTGGCTTCGAGCCAGTCATTCTTGTTGGGAAGACAATCGGAACTGCTTCTTGTCTTGGTGCATCAGATTCAGCCGTAGCAGGCTTCTTCTTCTTCTTTGCGGCCATCCTGGGGTCGATGCCAGGACTCCCAAGTGCTTTACGCTTCTCAGCCTCATTATAGGCTTGCACACATCTGTCAGCCAGAGTCTTCATGCGCTCACGCGAACCCTGAGCTTTTGCACGCTTCTTCACAAAGGCTTCCTTCAGCTCGTGCATCATTGTCTTGAAGTTCTTCACTTCTTGCACGCTGAGCTTGGCCATATGCTTCTTGAACTGAGCCTTTTCATAGTCAATCTTCTGCTTCAGTTCAACAATGCGCTGGGCAATAGCAAGTTCTGAAGCAATGGCGCCTTGGAAGGCAACACTGAGGCCAATAGGTAGCTGCAGATCTTCAAAGCTGATGTTTGGCGTGTCAAACCACTCGTCAATGAAGTTGTGGATGATGGTGACATCAAAGAGAGGCAGATCATTGAAGATTTCTGCTTCTTCTTTGCTCTTGATGAGTTGCTCAAGAGCGTCATCTACAAGATCTTCATCACTTGACAGATCAATGTCGTCATTACGCAGGATGGCAGCAGCTGTTAGCTCTTTGCCAGTGTGAGACAGAGGCATCTTGGCCTTTTGGGGCTTGGAGACGTGTGATAAATCTTCAGACTGCACACTGTCTTCAGGAGGTGCAGTTGCCAATGGCTTCGCCCTTGAGATTTTTGGTGAAGGGGCTGGCTTTGAAGCTTTTGGCTTCTTCAACTGCTTTGGCTTCGGCACTGCAAGCGCGTCATCCGGAGGCTCATTCACTGCAGTCCCTTGAACCAAGATGTAGGTGATGAGGCCTTCAAGGTTGGCGAAAGGACCGATGACATTGGGTTCTGCATGTCGTGTGCCATCTGCCCTTGGAGATGAGGGACCAGGGTTGAAGTCTAACCCAAAAGTCTTCTTGTTCTGCTTCACAGAGTTTTGAGCAAACTGGAAGTTGCGCTTGAACAAATTGTCGTCACAACACCATAGCAGTGACGACGAGTGTGCATCAGCAGGCTGTGGTCCACGGACCATGCATGGATAGAAGCCTTGAGCAATGGCTTCATCTCTGGACCTGGGTAGAAGATTCTTGAATAGGATGTCTCCCCACGGTCTCTTGATGGCGTTTTTCTCAGCATACTCCTGGGTCACAAATCTGTATTTGAACCATTGTTCTGCCCAATATCTTCGAATCCATTGGATTCGGGTCTTGCGCTGACTGTAATCCTCTTCAGGATCTGTCTTGTACATTTCTGAGAGTTCATCTGGCAGATCTCTGGAGGTCTCACCACGACGCTTTCTGCCACCCTTCCTTGCTGCCTTTTCTGAAGCCATAAACTTTAAACTGAAAGGCTTCAACACGTTCAAAGGCTTCAAAGGTTTTCGTTTGCTGGACCAACAGGAACTGGCTTCGGGAGAATTTATGTGATGCTGTAAGAATTTTGCAAATGAATGCAGACTATGAGAACCAAAGGATTCTCCCACGGACATGTACCTGTGACAGCATTAAGGTGCGAGGGAAGGGGAAGAGGTCATATGCATTCTCAGAAGATTTTGAAGATAAATCAGTTTAGAAGACATTGACCTCATCGTGCGAAGACATTCACTCATAGATAAGAAGTTGGTTCCAGATTTGTACGAATCCACAGATCAGTACAAGTGAGGAATCTAACTACTTTGTGAAGCACAAGTGAATATACTAGGCATGTTATGAGATGCAGTATGAGAGAGATCTAGCTTGTGTGAACAGAAACTGCTTGTGGTAGAAAGTGACAGATCAATAGGATCAACGGTGCTGTAAAAGGGAGTTTTATTTACCACACTAAGAACTGCAAGACGGAGTGGGAGATGAGGCCGAGCAGTTCACTCTTCCGTGCCCTAACTTGGTGACGGAGGACACCTACGGCGACGACGGAGAGGACGATGTCCGTGGTCGGCGTGAAGACGGCGTCGGAGAGGTTGCGGCAGCGAAGCGCTTCGTCACCGGCGTCGTCGAGAGCTAGCGGTGGCACTAGGGTTCGTGCGAGGGTGGAAGAAGAGATAATGACCGCTGTGAGTGTGTATTTATAGGCACAGGGGCGGCACTGTGCTATTACACAGGTGCCCCTGGCGATTCACATCTGAGGAACACATGGCCAGTATGCGGAATTTTGGGGTTTGTTCCACGTCCCACGCACGCCTGGATTGTCGGGTGGTCGTTCCTACTTCTTCGGATTTCATGTGGAGGAATGAGCATTGAAAACGGACTTAATGGTTGTCTCTGTATCTTCTGCTGACAAGGACGCAGAGAAGACATTCGACATTTTCAATAGAATGCATATGACTTGGAGAGATAGAGTTTGAGATAGAAAGCATAGAGAAGTTGGGGTCCGATCACATTCACTTAGTTCAAAAGATTCAACACGAAGACATAGATATAAGTGAATGCTGTAGAGGACAAAACACTAGCATATATATATATATATACATCTATAATCAACATAGTGAAGATAATCATGAAAATATGTTGAGTTCGAAGCCAAACCAAATGTGAAGACATTGCAAGGTAATGCCATGAGTGAAACACTTCAAAACAGAACGTTTGTTGGTGGCGTTACCCACCGTATAGGAAGTATTAGACCCAGACACGGCGCACAATTATCGTGGCGCTCCGAAGTCAAATTCCACATTAATGTATTCACACTTAGAATGTATGTCTTCATTGATTGAAGATATACTTCACTTCGTGTGTTGCACATCTAAGTCATCAATATGCATATGGGTTAGGATGTGTGCCTGATCATAGGACATTTGAGGATTCCAGGATATTTAGCTCACACCGTAACTTGCAAAACCTCTTCTCATCCAAGGGCTTGGTGAAGATATCTGCCAATTGCTCTTCAGTGTTGACGTGTATGATATCAATGTCTTCCTTCACAACATGATCTCTGAGAAAGTGATGACGAATTTCAATGTGCTTTGTCTTCCACTGCTGAACTGGGTTGTTGGCAATCTTGATGGCGCTTTCATTTTCGCAGTAAAGTGGCACTTGCTTCAGATGAATGCCATAGTCCTTGAGTGTTTGCTTCATCCACAGAAGCTGAGCGCATCAAGATCCAGCAGCAATGTATTCAGATTCAGCAGTGGAGAGAGATACACAGTTCTGCTTCTTTGAAGACCAACATACAAGTGATCGTCCCAGAAAGTGACATGTGCCTGATGTAGACTTGCGATCAACTTTGTCACCAGCATAATCAGCATCCGAGAATCCAACCAGATCAAACTCTGAGCCCTTTGGATACCATAATCCTAGAGTTGGGGTGTGAGCCAAATATCGAAGAATTCGCTTCACAGCTAAGTGATGCGACTCCTTTGGTGCCGCTTGAAATCGAGCACACATGCAAACACTAAGCATAATATCTGGCCTAGATGCACATAGATAAAGTAAAAGAACCAATCATGGAGCGGTATACCTTTTGATCGAACTCTTTACCATTGTCGTCAGGACCCAGATGATGTTTGGCTGGCATTGGTGTTGTGAAGCCTTTGCAGTCTTGCATACCGAACTTCTTCAGGCAATCTTTGAGATACTTCTCTTGAGATATGAAGATGCCATTGCGTTGTTGTCGTATTTTAATACCAAGGAAGAACTTCAGCTCCCCCATCATGGACATCTGATATTGCTCTTGCATCATATATCCAAACTCTTCACTGTACTTCTGATTGGTGCAGCCGAAGATAATGTCATCCACATATATTTGGCACACAAACAGTTCACCATCATATGTCTTCGTGAAAAGAGTGGGATCTAGGGAACCAGGTATGAAGCCTTTGATCTTCAGGAAGTATTTGAGTGTGTCATACCAGGCCCTAGGGGCTTGTTTGAGGCCATACAGTGCCTTGTTGAGCTTGTATACCATGTCAGGATGTTTTGGATTTTCAAAGCTGGGCGGTTGTGCAACATACACTTCTTCTTCAATCTTGCCATTGAGAAAGGCACTCTTCACATCCATTTGATATAGAAGTATGTTATGATGATTTGCATAGGCCAGCAGTATGCGTATGGCTTCAAGTCTAGCCACAGGAGAAAATGTTTCATCGAAGTCAATGCCTTCCACTTGAGTATATCCTTGAGCAACGTGACGAGCTTTGTTTCTGACAACTTGACCATGCTCATATTGCTTGTTGCGGTATATCCATTTGGTGCCTATTATATTGTGCTTCCGTGGATCAGGACGCTTAACCAGTTCCCATACATTATTCAGCTCAAACTGTTGAAGCTCTTCTTGCATAGCTTGAATCCATTCAGGTTCCATGAAGGCTTCTTCAACTTTCTTGGGTTCTGATATTGAGACGAATGCGAAGTGCCCACAGAAATTTGCTAGCTGAGTTGCCCTTGAACGAGTGAGTGGACCAGGTGCATTGATGCTATCAATTATTCTTTCAATCTGCACTTCATTGGCAACACGAGGATGTACAGGGCGAAGACTTTGCTCTTGCTATTCATTGTCGTTGTTGGAAGGAATGTCTTCAGGCTGAGCATTGTCTTCATGTTGATCAGGTGCTGAAATGATAAGTTCTTCTTCAGGATGAGCTTCAGAAGGTATAATTTCTCCAGTTCCCATTAGCTTGATTGATTCACTGGATGGAACTTTATCTAGCACACTTGGCAGCTGCTCTCTTTGTGAGCCATTGGTCTCATCGAACCGCACATCCACTGTTTCAACCACTTTGTAATGAAAGAGATTGAAGACTCTGTAGGAGTGCGAATCCTTTCCATATCCAAGCATAAAACCCTCATGTGCTTTTGGTGCAAATTTTGAGGTGTGATGTGGGTCCTTGATCCAGCACCTTGCGCCAAATACTCTGAAGTAACTGACATTTGGCTTTTTGCCAGTAAGGAGCTCATAAGATGTCTTGTTCAGTAGC
Organism: Triticum urartu; assembly: GCF_003073215.2. Classification (NCBI taxonomy): domain Eukaryota; kingdom Viridiplantae; phylum Streptophyta; class Magnoliopsida; order Poales; family Poaceae; genus Triticum; species Triticum urartu. The sequence goes on from NC_053024.1 coordinate 407,617,644, forward strand.
TTGTGAAGATAAACACGATTGATTGTATGGCATGCAGTATCAATGGCTTCGGGCCAGAATTTTCTTGGGGTCTTGTATTCATCTAGCATCGTTCTAGCCATCTCAATTAGTGTTCTGTTCTTGCGTTCGACGACGCCATTCTGCTGTGGCGTGTACGGGGCTGAGAATTCATGTGTGATGCCCAAGGTATCAAGATATGTATCAAGGCCAGTGTTCTTGAATTCAGTGCCATTGTCACTTCTGATGTGCTTTATCTTGGCGCCAAAATTGTTCATAGCTCGATTGGCGAAGCGTCTGAAGACATCCTGCACTTCAGTCTTGTAAAGGATTATGTGCACTCAAGTATATCTAGAATAATCATCAACAATAACGAAGCCATAGAGGCAAGCAGTAGTAGTTAGAGTTGAGTAATGAGTGGGACCGAAAAGATCCATGTGAAGCAGTTCGAAGGGTTGAGTAGTAGTCATGATTGTCTTCGAGGGATGTTTGGCCCTCGTCATCTTCCCTGCTTCACAGGCACCACATAAGTGGTCTTTCTTGAACTTGACGCCCTCGATGCCTATGACATGCTTCTTCTTTGCAAGGGTGTGGAGGTTCCTCATGCCAGCATGTCCAAGCCTCCGATGCCAGAGCCAGCATTCTGAAGCCTTTGCTAGAAGACATACTACAAGCTGTGGCCCTGCTGAGAAATCTACCACGTACAAATCATCTTTTCGATACCCTTCAAACACTAGAGACTTGTCAGATTCCATTAGTACAAGGCAACGATATTTTCCAAACATTACGATCATGTTCAAATCGCAAAGCATTGAGACAGACATTAAGTTGAAGCCAAGGGATTCAACAAGCATGACTTTATCCATGTGTTGATCCCTTGAGATTGCAACTCTACCTAGACCCAATACCTTACTTTTACCAGTGTCAGCAAATGTGATGTGGCTCTTGTCGGATGGACGTAAGGTTGAGTCCATAAGAAGACTTCTTTTGCCAGTCATGTGATTTGTACACCCACTGTCAATAATCCATTCTGAAGACGCTGGTGTCTTACCCTATAGTGCAGTTAGGGGGATAGGCTTCACCAAGAGCATTGTGAAGCAAAAACATTTGACGAACTAGTGGGTTATGAAAGCTTAGATCCAGGTTAGGACTAATAGGGAGAGTAGCAAGCGATTCAGGTACGAAGTACATAGTAAGACCATTTGGGCATTTGATCTTGCGCCCTACAAGATGTTTAAGGTCCCCAGCAATAGCGTCAGATGATTTTGGTTTTCTGCTGGAGACCTTTCCCTGCAAAAGAGAGTTAAGCCTTCTTAACCACCCACATCTTCAAGGGTGGCTTAGAAGCAATAAGTCTAAGTGCAGCATCTGAGAATTTTGGCTTTGAAGCCTTAGCAAACAGTCTTGCAGGCGGACAATAGTACTCACAAGAATAAGCAGAATAGTTCTTGGTCTTATGAACATGGCGGTTTGATGAACCGCTCTCATATTCATATGCCTGAGTATGATTTTCCTACAAAACATTTGCGTTAGTGCGACTCAGGTGAGTCCTCTGTCTGTATGAAGCCTTTGGACTGTATGAAGCCTTTGGTCTGAGGTTTGTCTTCTTCACGTGAGGTGTCATGATGACATTCACAGGAAGACTCTCCAGACACCTTTTCGGAACCCAGATCTTCTTCATAGGCGGTCCATTCCTGCAGTTAGTACCAATGTACCTGGCAAACACTTCACCATTCTGATTCTTAAACAGTATATAGTTTGCATCAAAGGATTCATCAATGATAATGGGGTTAGCACAAGTGAAGCCAGATAGATTGGATGGGTCTGCTGAAGGTTCCTTTGCAGCAACCCACATGGTTTTGGGGTACTGCTCAGGTTTCCAGTAAGAGCCATCTGCATTCATTTTCCTTAGGAACCCTACACCCTCTTTCCTAGGGTTTCGGTTCAGAATCTGCTTTTTCAGGACATCACATAGCGTCTGGTGCCCCTTAAGACTTTTGTACATCCCTGTTTCAAGCAATGTCTTCAACCTAGCATTCTCATCAGCAATAGCGGTGGTATCCTCAGCAGAGGGGTTAGTTACCGCATCAACAGTTGAAGATATTGCAACAACAGTAGCAGTAGAACATTCAGCAACAGAAGTAGCATTATCACGCTCAATGCATTTAAGACATGGTGGTTCAAATCCTTCCTGAGCGGGACTGATCTGTTTGGCGCGAAGTGACTCGTTTTCCGTTTGAAGATCTTCATGAACCGCTCTCAATTTCTCAAGATCTTGCTTCCTTTGAAGATAATCATAGGAAAGCTTTTCATGAGTTGTTGAGAGAGTTTCATGACGACTTTCAAGTTCCTGATACTTAACGTGAAGATTTTTTATGTCTTCAATTAAGGATTCAGATCGAGTCATTTCAGCACCTAACAGATCATCGCTTCTGTCTAACAGTTTTTGAATATGTTCCATAGCTTTCTGTTGTTCAGTTGCAATTTTAGCAAGTG
>NC_053024.1:407621136-407633059 GCF_003073215.2 Triticum urartu
TTATCGTCGTGATCCAAATCACCGATGATCCTAGCGCCGAACGGACGACCTCCGCGTTCAACACACGTAGGAGAGCGACGTCTCCTCCTTCTTGATCCAGCAAGGGGAGAGAGGTTGATGGAGATCCAGCAGCACGACGGCGTGGTGGTGGAAGTAGCGGGATCAACAGGGCTTCGCCAAGCGCTGCGGGAGGAGGGAGATGTGTCACTGGGAGGGAGGAGAGGCGCCAGGGCTTAGATGTTGCTCCTCCCTCCCCACTATATATAGGGCCAAGGGAGAGGGGGCGCAGCCTTGGCCCTTCCTCCAAGGAAGGGTGCGGCCAGGGGGGAGGAGTCCATCCTCCCCAAGGCACCTCGGAGGTGCCTTCCCCTTTAGGACTCTTCCTTTCTCTTTCTCTTGGCGCATGGGCCTCTTGGGGCTGGTGCCCTTGGCCCATATAGGCCAAGGCGCACCCCTACAGCCCATGTGGCCCCCCGGGGCAGGTGGCCCACCCGGTGGACCCCCGGGACCCTTCCGGTGGTCCCGGTACAATACCGGTGACCCCGAAACTTGTCCCGATGGCCGAAATAGCACTTCCTATATATAATTCTTTACCTCCCATTCCGGAACTCCTCGTGACGTCCGGGATCTCATCCGGGACTCCGAACAACTTCGGGTTACCGCATACTAATATCTCTATAACCCTAGCGTCACCGAACCTTAAGTGTGTAGACCCTACGGGTTCGGGAGACATGCAGACATGACCGAGATGACTCTCCGGTCAATAACCAACAGCGGGATCTGGATACCCATGTTGGCTCCCACATGTCACGATGATCTCATCGGATGAACCACGATGTCAAGGACTTAATCAATCCCGTATACAATTCCCTTTGTCTAGCGGTACGATACTTGCCCGAGATTCGATCGTCGGTATCCCGATACCTTGTTCAATCTCGTTACCGGCAAGTCTCTTTACTCGTTCCGTAACACATCATCCCGTGATCAACTCCTTGGTCACATTGTGCACATTATGATGATGTCCTACCGAGTGGGCCCAGAGATACCTCTCCGTCACACGGAGTGACAAATCCCAGTCTCGATTCGTGCCAACCCAACAGACACTTTCGGAGATACCGTAGTGTACCTTTATAGCCACCCAGTTACGTTGTGACGTTTGGCACACCCAAAGCACTCCTACGGTATCCGGGAGTTGCACAATCTCATGGTCTAAGGAAATGATACTTGACATTAGAAAAGCTTTAGCATACGAACTACATGATCTTGTGCTAGGCTTAGGATTGGGTCTTTCCATCACATCATTCTCCTAATGATGTGATCCCGTTATCAATGACATCCAATGTCCATGGTCAGGAAACCGTAACCATCTATTGATCAACGAGCCAGTCAACTAGAGGCTTACTAGGGACATGGTGTTGTCTATGTATCCACACATGTATCTGAGTTTCCTATCAATACAATTCTAGCATGGATAATAAACGATTATCATGAACAAGGAAATATAATAATAACTAATTTATTATTGCCTCTAGGGCATATTTCCAACAGTCATGCTGCCAAAACATGTCAGCAGATTAGATTTGTGGAAATATTATTCTCTCTACGGTGGTATGTGGAACTTATTTTGCAGGGTCGGACACTATCCTTGTATTCAAACTCTTCTATGGCGTATTCGGAGGAGGAACCCACCTTGCAATGCCGAAGACAACACTGCGCGCCGGACTCATCATCATTGAAGCCTGGTTTAGGGGCTATTGAGGGAGTCCTGGATTAGGGGATCTCCGTACAGCCGGACTATATGCTTTGGTCGGACTGTTGGACTATGAAGATACGATATTGAAGACTTCGTCCCGTGTCCGGATGGGACTCTCCTTGGCGTGGAAGGCAAGCTAGGCAATACGGATATGTATATCTCCTCCTTTGTAACCGACCTTATGTAACCGTAGCCCCATCCGGTGTCTATATAAACCGAAGGGTTTTAGTCCGTAGGACAACATACAATCATACCATAGGCTAGCTTCTAGGGTTTAGCCTCTCCGATATCGTGGTAGATCAACTCTTGTACTACTCATATTATCAAGAATAATCAAGCAGGATGTAGGGTTTTACCTCCATCAAGAGGGCCTGAACCTGGGTAAAACATCGTGTCCCCTGCCTCCTGTTACCATCCGCCTTAGACGCACAGTTCGGGACCCCCTACCCGAGATCCGCCGGTTTTGACACCGACAAGTACCCTCAGCAACGTTTCTAGAGGCCTCAAATCTTCTTCCCCGCCTCCGACAGTCACACCAGCATCACCACCCTCCACATACAACCCAATGATGTTGAGGTCGACAAGGCTATGCCAAAGAGGTTGTACACTCGTTGCATCACTTTGTTACTATGCATTCATGTCGATCCCTCAGGGATCCTTTGCTATGGAACTACTATGGTACTACTATTCATGCATTTGGTTAGGAGTGGAGCAAAGCAAAACTGAAGGATTTATTCCTTTGGTGTCTCTTTAATTCGTAATGTGTAGGTTTGGGGACATTTAATATCTAATTGGACGTCCTTTTCAAATTAATATGCATGAAGAACAGGACTAATTGCATTACTGGCATAATAAGATTCTTATTTTTTTTCATTTTCACATGGTTTGACTTTAATTTGACCATGTTTCTCCATTCCTGTATTCTTCCAATTCATGTGAACCAAACATCGAGATTCACAGAAATCCTATGTTTCCAAATGCTCTGTTTTGCACATGCATTCCTACCCTATTCCTGTGTTTTCCCTATCCTTGCTTTTATAGAATCCTCCAATTCTAAGGAGCCCTTACAGATTTACTTTATTTTCAGATAGGCGTCAAAGAAAACTCTGTGTGTTATGTCCAGCTCCTGCCGTGTCGTCATCCACTCCACCTGAGGTGCACCCTCGACATAAGCATTCACTGCAGCAGAGATTCTCCCTGCAAACTTTCTTTCGCCGCCTCAGATCATCTTCCCCGTTGCCGGCAGCCACGCCAACTGCATTACCATCGTCCACTGAGCAGATGAACCTGAGAACTACACGGTTCTGTAAAAGAGGTTGCAATCTTTCGTGTTTTCTTACGTTATACATTGGTTAATATTACCTGCTACTTTACCATTCAAACTTGAGTTTTAAAATGCCTGTGGGTCTCATATCGAGGCAGCAACGAATAGTATCTGTCTACTATCTTGTTCATCTGGGGTATTCTATGTGGTTCATGTTGGGTGGGCAACAAACACTAGATGATCCATTGTCTATCTTTTTAAACTAAAGCTATAATATACCTGATATCATTAGTTTTGGATCTATCCACTCAATTGCTACCATCAGTCTTGATTTCTACCCCTTAGGCCTTACAAAATCTAACTAATTTTTTATTATGTGTGTCAGTTATTGTACACAATCGTACTGAACATGTAGAGAAAAAGAGAAGACCGTTGTGTGGGAATACAATGTCATGCAGACGCCGCTCCATGGTGGGCGAAGTGCCCCCCCTCCTCCCACCATTCTAGATTGTATTCCAGAGGAAGATAACTGTTCAGATGGGGATTCAGAGGGAGCTGACCACTCCTATTTACCATCTGAGGTGTTTGCTCTAACCTGGCATGCTGATGTTGGTCATATCATGCATATGGCGCCTCGCATTGCTTACATTATTCACCTTATATGTCATCAGCTTAGTTTAGATTTGCTTTGTGTGAATGCCACATGTTTGGTTTCTATATCATACTTCCACCGTTCCTAAATATTTTCCTTTTTAGAGATTTCAACAAGTGACTACATACGGAGAAAAATGAGTGAATCTACACTCTAAAATATGTCTATATACATTCGTATGTAGTAGTCCATTTGAAATCTCTAAAAAGAGAAATATTTAGGAACGGAGGGAGTATATGGGAATTATGCAATGCCATGTTTTTCAGCCAGTTATATGTGAATTATGCACCGCCATGTAGCCAGGCATCATATATGTGAATTATCTCATGCCATCTTTTTTTCATTACGTATTCCATTTGTCGACAATCTGTGTATATTAAACTACTCTTCATGTGTATCTGCCATTTGAGCCGGTTATGGAAAAATCAGGAGTGAAAACAAGGTCTTCAGAGAAGGCAATGGTACCTGTTGAAGCATATATCTTGATGGTTACAGGGAGCTCCTCAGAGGAGGATTCAGAGACAGATGACCAGTCCTATATCCCACCTGAGGTGTATGCTCTAAGTTGCAATGTTTATATTTCTCATATCATGCATATGGTGTCTTGCATTGCTTAGTTTAGACATCATATGCACAATATTGAATTCCATCTGCTTAGTTTAGAGATCATACATGCGAGTGCCAGCTGCTTAGTATATGAATCAATTATGTCAATTATATCATGCCATTCTGTATACTTAGACAACATTTGTGTGAATTATTTCATCCCAACCTATTTTAGAAAGACATCATATAGTTTTTTCATGTCATCCTATTTAGATACTCATCATATGTTGAATTATGCCATTTTATCCTGTTAAGTTATCCATCATATATCTGAAACTGTATCATGCTATCCTATTTAGTTAGGCATCATATATGTGAAATTGTGTCATGCTGTCTTGTTTGCTCAGACAACATATATGTGAATTACCACATCTGTCTGTCATACAATGTCTGTACGTTCAATTTCTTTTCTTGTTTATCAGCCAATTGAATTGGAGGGGGTAATGGCAGTATCTAAGGGAGCAAAAACATGTTCTTCAGAAAAGACAGTGCTACCCGTCTATGTAGATAGAACCATGGTTGTACTGGCCCACAAACTTGCCCCACCGCACATAATTCGAGACTCTTCCGATTGCACACTTAGACCATTGGGCAGAGAACCAGCTACAACCCATCTAACCCCAACCCCAGCGGATAGTAACCCACTTCTAGTTGACAAAGCACCATGTCCACCACAGAGTACCCCCACACGAGCAGTTTGTAAAGAACTGCAGTGCCAAAGCACGAAGACCACCACAGCAAACCAAAACTCCACGTTTAAAGTAGAAGAGCAACTGTTCTCGGGTCAGATTCCGTAGCTATGGTCCATATTCCTTTGAAGAAGAATCATCTGTTATTTACTCATACCAACTACTTTCGAATTTGAAGGATACAATTGAAACTCCAATGGCGCATAGGTATGTTTTAAACCTATTTCTTTAACTGGATTGCTATTCTAACTTCTTTTCTATGTTGATTTCAGTTTCGGTTGTATAAACAGTTATGTTCTCATGTGATGCACATTACAAGTGTTGCCAATGCTGTGTAGTTTCTCACACTTATATTCTGTCTATGCTGATGTGTCTTAAAATATATGAGTTGAATTGTGTCTCTATCTTGATTTGGCAACATAAACTAGAATGATATGGACAATACAGTGACCATAGTGCATAGATATATGTTTGTTTCATGCTGTTATCATGTCCACCTTACTACTGAACCGGTTTACCAAAATGAGTTTGGTATACTACATGTTAAACATGTGATGCGTCTGCTTGTTTCTCTTGTAGTATGCGAAAATAATATTGGAGAAGAGCACCGCACTATGCAATGGTAGAGAAAGTAATGTAGATAAGGTTCAAGATAATGAGACAACCCTGTTGGTCTCCAAGAAAGGTGATAAAAATGACCTTGTAGACAGTGAGAAAACCCCACAGTCCTGCGTTGATATAGTGTTCGAGTTACTGTCTAGTACCGCTGGCACAAGCTCTTCGACCTCACTGCTTGAATCACTTCGGCTTCTTCAGTCTCAGCTATAAGCTGAAAGGCATCAGTCAACTGTGCTTTGGCAAGAAGCCGAAGGACTGAGGAAGTCCCTGCAGAATTCAGATGCATACTTTCTTGTGCAACAGCAAGCGCTGGAGGATTTAAGCGCCAAACAAGAGAAAGTTAATAACCTTGCTAAGCATCTTGCCAGCATTATGGGTACCTAGGGTATTGTTTCTTGAGCTCTTCTGAAGTGGTTTCAGTTCTGGACTTGTTTTGATGCGGCGTTAATTTGCATTGGTCGCCAACTTTGACGACCAGTGTATGTGATATGCTGCTTTGTTCCCTATATTTGCACTGGTAGCGAACTTTGATGCCCAATGGATGTAATATGTGTAATAGTTGTGATAGCCTAGCGAAAGTTGCTTGCTTATTTCGTTCCTTGTTGTCTTGTTTATTTGTTTGCTTGTAGTCAGTGGAGTTCTTTTTCCGCAGTTTGCTAGTAGCTGCAATAACCTATTTTTTTAAACTAGGCCACAATGACCATGGGCTACATATTTACTGTAGTTACCATGGCCCTCCTACGGGCCATAGAAACAATGGGCCTTCTACAGGCCGTAGAAACAATGGGCCTTCTACGGGTCGTAGCATCAATGGGCCTTCTACGTGTCGTATGATCGATAGGCCAAACATGGGCCAATAATAGACCGCATTATGGGCCTTAAACAGTCTAGATTTGGAATCATCCGTTCATGGGCTGACAATAACAAGCCGTCATTAATCGGCCATATTGGATGACGCTATGAAAATGGCCCAACGGATTAACGGGTGGCAAACGGGCCGATTGTAACCGCGGGCTGAATTTGGCCCACAAGCAGAAAAGGCCAATAACGGGTCGTAAGTAACCGAATGCTGGAAATGAGCCCAAGAATAAATGGGCCCTGAGAAGGCCGAAAGATAACACGGGTTGGAAATGGCCCAAATGAATAATAGGCCGTTAATGGGTATAAAGGGGTACACTATTCATTGCGGGCCAGATTCACCACGGGCCATTAATGGGCCAAGAGTTACAAATGGCCTCGTATGGGCCGAAAGACATCATGGGCCAGAAGTTACAACGGGCTGGAATCATATTGGACGGCCCAGATGAAGCTACTGGGCTTAATTCCGATAGGCCGTAACAGGGCGTGAGTTAGCGGGCCGTAAATGGGCTATATAGGAACATGCTTTCCATGGGCCGGCCCATTACCTTTGACCAAGTTAAATGGGCCGGCCTTTTCACCGGAATAGGCCTCTGTTGGGTCGTGCCACATGTCGATGTATCATAGGCGCCTCCTGTCTAATGAATGGACGACATTTGTCCCAACGTGAGCCAACACATGTTTCCTCCGGCCAATGAGAATTTTACACGTGGAAAATCCTCATTGGTCCGGGCTATTAGTGGGTTATCGAATCCAAAACTAGACCCGGTAGCTTAACGGTGACCAGTTACGGTGGATGCCACGTGTTGGTCACCCTTGACGAAAGCACTTCCATGACGCGTGATTTTTCGTCATGGAAGTGGACACTTCCGTGATGATAATTTTGGTAATGTCATGGAACACTTCTACGACAGCACAGGTATGACTATCTTGATTCTGTCATAAAATCGTCATGGATGTACATGCATGATAGAAAACAAGACCTAGTGTGACAAACACGTATCATCACAGAAGTGTCTTTTTTTTGTAGTGCCCCACGTCTTAGCACGATAAACAAGAAAGGAAAGGGACACAACAGTTTACCCAGGTTCGGGCCACCTTGCGGTGTAAGACCCTACTCCTCCTTTGTGGTGGATTAGCCTCACGAGGGGCTGAGGATGGACTAGTACAAGGAAAGAACAACCTCGCGAGGTCTGCTCTGGTGTGGGTGTGAGTGTGAGTGGATGATGTCTTGGATCCCCTACTACGGTGGTGGCTAAGCTATACTTATAGTGGCCTTTGTCCTCTTCCCCCAAAACAAAGGCGGGAAGGGATCCCACAATGGACAATTTTGAAGGGGGACAAGTAGTACATCTTATCCTGATGAAAGGTGGTCTTTGCCTGCAAAGCTTCTACTCGTGACACTACGGTGGGTTCGGTGATGACATCCATCCTACCGTCCTGGTAGTCTTGGTCTTGTTGCACGGGAATGGAAGCCTTTGGTTGATTCCTCGGGACCCTGCGTCTGCGCTTGCCTCCCTGCAACAAAGAGGAAACATGCTCGTCTGTGCTGGTCGTCATGGCTTGCGTCACCTCAACCTCATGAGGTGGGAACCCGCATAGAAATCTTCGCTCCTTAGGAGCCAGCCCGGGGAGGCCACTCCCTCCAGAGGTCTTGATGTCGGCCGCCTCACGAGGCTTGGCCCCTCGTGAGGGTCTTGTCTTGGAGGTGTCGTAGATGGGACGTACCAGGCCATCGATGAAGCCACGCCATGGACCGCAGGCAGGCAAGTCTGGGTACCCTGGTTCCTAGAATGCTGACAGTAGCCCCCGGGCCCAAGGAGTTCTCGGACTTGGCTTCAAGGCGCAGCCAAAGGGCAAGGGCGAAGCTCCACGGGCCCCAATCACCTGCGGACCAAGTCGACGTGTGGCGCTTGATGGGACATGGGCGCCTCCACTTCCCCATGCTGCCTCAGCAACTGCCTAGGCTAGAAAAAAACTGGCGCCCGCTGCCAAGCCTTCATTGCCTTCTCTCCACCTTGCTCCAAATCCCCTTTCCTCCTATCGGGGTCTTCTCTAGATCTAGTAGAATTTCTCCCCGTTTCCGCGTCTCTTCCTCGAAGATCACTTAGATGGCATCCGGAAAGGCGAAGCCGGCCGCATAGGCTGCGGGCTCCGCCTCTGCCCCAGCGCCGGCCCTTGGCTCGTCCTCCATCACCAAGAAGAGGCACCTCACCGCCACGCTCCCGCTGACAGCGAGCAACCACAATGAGTGGAAAGAGACGGTGCTCCTGGCCAGCTCCACGGACCCAAGGACCTTGGTGGAAACGTTCTATCCCTTCTTCCTCCATAGCATCTTCGCAGGGCTCGTCCTGCCTTTCTCCGGGTTCTTCACCGCTGTCCTCCCTCGACCACTACCAGGTTCAGGCTCTGTACCTCCAGCCCAACTCCATCCTTCTCTAGTCCATCTTCTCCTTCTACCGTGAGGCATTCGTTGGCGTGATGCCCTCCATCGCAATCCTCCTCCACTTCTTCTACCTCTAGATGCACGACCCGAACCAGCGGTCCGGCTGCATTTCCTTCATCGCGGTACATAATGGCAACGCGCTCATGAGGGCCGAGAAGAAGGTGGAGAACTTCCGGCGCAAGTGGGTCTTCATGTACACCTCGGGCCTCCACGTGCGGCTGGAACCGCCGACCGGGCTGCCGGAGAAGCTTGATCAATGGGGTCACGAGAAGCTCACCAACCATCAGGCGGCGCCGGTCCTGAGGAAGATAAGGGCAGACATGGAGACCGGGGCACTGACGGGGGCCATGCTCGTCAAGGAGTTCCTGACGCAGCGTTTGGCCCCGCTCCAGGCGCACATGCGTCCTATATATGTGGGAGCTCAAGGACGCCGAGGACGACATTGATACATCTACAACGCATCTATAATTTTTTATTGTTCCATGATATTATATTATCTATCTTGGATGTTTAATATGAATTTATATGCTATTTTATATAATTTTTGGGACTAACCTATTAACCAAGAGCCCAGTGCCAGTTTCTGTTTTTTCCTTGTTTTTGAGTTTCGCAGTAAAGGAATATCAAACGGAGTCCAAATGAGCTAAAAATTTATGGTGGTTTTTTGTGGACTAGAAGAAGCCCCCGAAGCAAAAGAGTTGGGCCAGAAGAGCCACGAGGCCTCCACAAGGGTGGAGGGCGCGCCCTCCGTCCTTGTGGGCTCCTCATGGACCCCCCTAACTTGTTCTCGATGCGCAAAATTCCTATAAATACAGAAACCCCCGAAAAGAAACCTAGATCGGAAGTTCTGCCGCCGCAAGCCTCTATAGCCACCAAAAACCAATCGGGAGCCTGTTCTGGCATCCTGCCGGAGGGGGGAATCATCACCAGTGGCCATCTTCATCATCTCGGCGCTCTCCATGACGAGGAGGGAGTAGTTCACCCTCAGGGCTGAGGGTATGTATCGGTAGCTATGTGTTTGATTCTCTCTCTCTCTCTCTCTCGTGTTCTTGATTTGGCATGATATTGATGTATCGCGAGCTTTTCCATTATAGTTGGATCTTATGATGTTTCTCCCCCGCTGCCTTCTTGTAATGGATTGAGTTTTCCCTTTCAAGTTATCTTATCGGATTGAGTCTTTTAGGATTTGAGAACACTTGATGTATGTCTTGCATGTGCTTATATATGGTGACAATGTGATATTCACATGATCTACTTGATGTATGTTTTGGTGATCAACTTGCGGGTTTTGTGACCTTGTGAACTTATGCATAGGGGTTGGCACACGTTTTCGTCTTGACTCTCCGGTAGAAACTTTGGGGCACTCTTTGAAGTTCTTTGTGTTGGTTTTGAATCAGATGGAATCTGAGATTGTATGATGCATATCGTATAAGAAAACCCGCGGATACTTTGTGACATTGGAGTATCTAGGTGACATTAGGGTTTTGGTTGATGTGTGTCTTAAGGTGTTATTTTAGTACGAACTCTAGGGTTGTTGTGACCACTTATGGGAATAGCCCAAATAGATCGATCAGAAAGAATAACTTTGAGGTGTGGTTTTCGTACCCTACAATAATCTCTTCATTTATCTCTGCTTATTAGTGACTTTGGAGTGACTCTTTGTTGCATGTTGAGGGATTGTATATAATCCAATTATGTTATCATTGTGAGAGAATTTGCACTAGTGAAAGTATGAACCCTAGGCCTTGTTTCTAAGCATTGCAATACAGTTTTTGCTCACTTTTACCACTTGTTACCTTGATGTTTTTATATTTTGAGATTACAAAAACTCTATATCTAACCATCCATATTGCACTTGGATCACCCTCTCTCGCTGAACTAGTGCACCTATACAACTTACCATTGTATTTGTGTTTGGGGACACAAGAGACTCTTTGTTATTTGGTTGCTAGGGTGTTTGAGAGAGACATCTTCATCCTACGCCTCCCACAGATTGATAAACCTTAGGTCATCCACTTGAGGGAAATTTGCTATTGTCCTACAAAACTCTGCGCTTGGAGGCCCAAAACGAGTCTACAAGAAGAAGGTTGCGTAATAGACATCAAGCTCTTTTCTAGCGTCGCTGCCAGGGAGGTTAGTGCTTGAAGATATATCTTTAGATCTTGCAATCAAATCTTAGTTTCTTGTTTTATCACTAGTTTAGTCTATTAAATAGAACTACAAAAAATGGAACTGAGGTTGCCTCATATGCTTCATATTTTTAATGTCTTTCGTGAAAATAAGGATTCCGATAATTGTGCCAAAGTGTTAGAAGAAGAATGCATTAAAATGTTTGGCACTAAATCTTTTTATGATGAGCATGATTGCAATGTTGTTAGTATGAATTCTTTGAATATCCATGATGCTAATGATATGCAAGGTACCAGCATTGAGGCCAGCCGCTGGTGCGCCCCGTCAATCCCCAAGGCGCAACTAAGCCCGTGCTCAGGAAGATTGGGGGCGCCCTGGCCCCGGCTAGGAAAAGGGCGTACATCACCGCTGACGAGTAAGTATCTTGTCTTATTTTGTTTGCCATTCTTGATGCCATTCCCACAATTACCCCCTCCTGGTGACCAAGATGGAGACCGTGGTGAAGAAAAGGAAGGAGGGAGCCGGGACCTCTGAGGCAACTCCGTCCGCCATGGCCACGATGACCCTGGCGCAGACGGAGGAGACCGCCTCGCCTCCCCCGTGATGGAGCAAGTCCCTCAAACAGCAGTGGTGGAACCTCGGGAGGCGCCTGCCTCTGTGGGCCAGCAGGCTCCGGAGCCGCCCGTCCCCGTCTCACCCATCAGGGGTTCGGAGGCTCTAGAGCCCCCGGATGCCCCTGCTGCCGTGGCGACTCCAGCCCATGCGCCTGTTTTGCCTTCTCCCTAGGCCCTTGTGCTGGCGGACTGCGGCCCCCTCGTCAGGCCCAGGGCCCTTGAGGAAGCCTACAACATGCTAGATCAGCTCCAGACTGATCTCCAAGACGTCGACCGGGGCATGGTGATGGGAC